>NC_058407.1:80289282-80290265 GCF_002201575.2 Neomonachus schauinslandi | reverse complement strand
AGAAAGAAAGAAAGAAAGAAAGAAAGAAAGAAAGAAAGAAAGAAAGAGAAAGAAAGAAAAAGAAAAAACTACAGGCCACTCTCTCTGATGAACATAGATGGAAAAATGTTTGACAAAATATTAGTAAACTGAATCCAACAACATATTTAAAAAATCAGTCACTACCATCAAGTAGGTTTTATTTCAGGGATGCAAGGGTAGTTCAATAATCACAAATCAATCAAGGTGAAACATCTCATTGATAAGAGAAAGGATAAAAACCATGTGATCATCTCAATAGATGCAGGAAAAGCATTTGACAAAGTACAACATCCACTCATAATAAAAACTCTCAATAAAGTAGGTTTAGAGGGAACATACTTCAACATAATACAGGCCATATGTGGAAAACCCACAGCTAACATCCTACTCAATGGTGAATAACTGAGAGCTTTATCCTCTAAGATCAGGAACAAGACAAGGGTGTCCAATCTCACTGATTTTATTCAACAAGTACTGTAAATCCTAGCCATAGCAATAAGACAACAAAAAGAAATAAAAGGGATCAGATCAGTAGGGAAGAAGGAAAACTTTCACTATTTGCAGATGACATGATACCATCTACAGAAAACCGGAAAAACCACCAAAAAACTACCAGAATTGATAAATGTATTCAGTAAAGTCAAAGAATACAAAATTTATACACCGAAATCTGTTGCATTTCTTTCACTAAATATGAAGTAGCAGAAAGAGAATTTATACAAAAGATCCTTTAATAAATTAATAAAACTAAGCACCATAACTTCCTTCTTGTAGCTTTCATGTTCTTAGTTTCTTTCTCTTTCTCTCTTTCCCTCTCTCCCTCCCTCCCTCCCTTCCTTCCTCACCCTCCCTCCCTTTCTTCCTTCCTTCCCTCTCTTTCCCTTTCTTTTCTTTCTCTCTCCCTTTCTCTTTGTTTTTCTTTCTTTCTTTCTTTCTTTCTTTCTTTCTTTCTTTCTTTCTTT
>NC_058407.1:79931198-79975327 GCF_002201575.2 Neomonachus schauinslandi | reverse complement strand
TTTCCAACTCTTAAGACCCCACAGAAGAAACAGTTTCTCACCAACCTGATGACACATCAGATATTGAAGGCATCTATTATGTCTCTTACTGTTCCCTTTCCCAATTCCCAGTTCTTTCAAATAGTATAACTTCCAGTCTCCTCTCTCTTGAACATGCTGCAGAATACTCTTGAATGTGGCAGCCCAAACTAATCACAAAATTCCGTTGGTGATTTGACCAGGTCAACATGGAGGAACTTGATTCATTGTTAGGCAGTCTAAAACTAAACTGGGTGATTTATTTTATTGGTTAGTTCTTTGTGAACCTCAGCTCACTATTAAATCATTGAACTGATTAATAGTTCACTAAAATCCTGTCTTTTTCACACTTTCTGCTTTCAGTGAAATCTCTCATATATGTGTATGGTTGAGTTTTAGGATGCATGTGCAAAATTTTAATATATCAAAATACTTATCATCTCTAAACACTGAAATTAAGAAATCCCAAAAGGAAGATGTGAGCTTCAATGTCAGATCGATAATGATGTTACTTTGATCGAGGACAGGGTGCTATAGGAGCAGACAGGAGGTGAGTGGAAAAATCAGGAAAAAGCACCATTGAGGAGGTTCAGGCTCCTGAATTGAACTCTTGAAGAGTGAATAGGTTTTCACTCAGCATATTTATTGAATGCCTACTATGTGGTAGATACCAGAGATACAGCAGTGAACAAAAAAGACCAAAATCCCTGCTCACTTGGAGTTTATATTCTAGAAGGAAAGACAGAGGAATAAAGAAGTAAAATTTATAATGTTTTTTATTGTGATAAGAGCTAAAGAGAAAAATAATAAAGCAGCAAAGAGCAATAGGAAGTACCAGAAGTTGGAGAAAAATTGCAATTTTATATAAGTTGCCTGAGGCCTCTCCTAAAAGGTGATGTTGGAGTAAAGACCTAAAGGTAGTCCCAGCACCTGCAGAAATGAAGAGGAAGTATCTGGGCCATATAGCCCATGTTAGGCTTCATCAGAAATGTATGGGATGCCTGAGAACCCTGTGGAGTCTAGCTTTCTGTTTCCCAGCAACTGACTCAGAATGCATCAGCCTTATTCTGGTTGTGAGCAGTAAATCCTTCTCCCAATTACTCATTTGATCAATCCTCTCAAATCTAAGTAAGTGAACAGAGAGATATTTTAAAGATATTAAAAAATATTTAGGGGCACGTTGGTGCTTCAGTCGGTTAAATGTCCGACTCTTGATCTCAGCTCAGGTCTTGATCTCAAGGTCATGAGTTCAAGCCCCAAATTAGGCTCCATGCCCAGCATGGAAAAAAAAATGTTGAAAATTTAATTACTCTTAATCCTTTACAAATTTAAATTCATAGGTAAAATGTCCTTCTATGAATAGACTTATATTTGATCTACTCTATTTTCTAAAATTGTGGCTAAAGGAATACTTTTATATCTAAAGATGCTTTATTTTACGAGACCTCCCTCCCAAATTTAAGGCAGCTTTCTAACCTAAAAATGTTTTCAGTTCAAGATAATAAAAAAAAAGCCATTTTCAGGTTCTCTACCATATGTTGATGAGTGTTACAGTCTATGTTTATGGAAGGGATCTGTAATTTGAGGTCCATGGACTCCTAGGAAAGGTTTTGGAGGCACATTGTATAGGGACTCCTAAAATAGACATTTGAGGAGTTGTGGAAAAGTAGAGTGTGCACTGAGTAGGGGGTAAGGTGAGGAGGGAGTAAAGGAGGTAGGGCCATACTGTGAAGAACTTTGAATTTCATTACGTAGGTAGTGGAGAGCCAGATGAATTTAAAGGAGCCTTAAGATCAGACTTGATTTTTTGAAAGCTTACCGTGTCAATGTTGCAGTGATTGGGCGGCAGTGGGAAGAGATTGGTATTAGGGACACCCTTGCAAGGCAGTTGTAATAGATCTGCATCATTGTTAACATCTTCTATGAAAACTGTCCTGATCTTCCATCCCCTCCAAATTCACCTTTAATAAATAGCATTGACAGCTCTTCACCTTGTGTTGGCCTTTTGCCCTGAGCATATGTCTAGCATAGCCCATGAAAAAGCCCCAGGTGGACTTAAATGGATAATTCCTAGACTCTGCCATACGAGAATAGATTTGGAGAGATTACTCAAATAATGACCCAGCAATTTTCAATGACGTGGATGGAGCTAGAGGGCATTATGCTAAGCAAAATAGGTCTGTCAGAGAAAGACAGATACCATATGATTTCACTCACATGTGGAATTTAAGAAACAAAGCAGATGAACATAGGGAAGGGAAGGGAAAATAAAATAAGAACAGAGAGGGAGGCAAACCATAAAAGACTAACTCTAGGGAACAAACTGAGGTTTGCTGGTGGGGGAGGTCAGTGGGGGGATGGGGTAACTGGGGGATAGGTATAAAGGAGGGCACTTGATGGAATGAGCATTGGGTGTTATATGCAACTGATGAATCACTAAATTCTACCCTTAAACTAATTTTTAAAAAAATGGCACAGCAAAAATTCCAAAGCCTGTCATCTGGCTTAAGGTACAGTCAAGTTGATACATAAAAATTAACCATCACAGTATGTATGTACATCCATATAAGCGTGTGTATATAAATATAGTTAGATGTATGTATGTATATAAATATGTGCCTTGTTATATACCTAGTATTCTAATACAATAGCAGCCAAATAAAAACCTTTCTTATTGAATACCACTGTACACAAACTCTCCAGTATGAGTCTCGAGTAAACTACTGGAATTGCTTTCCTGCTGTTGTTCTCTGACCATATCCCTCTTGCCAAGAACTCTGACACCAAATAAACTTCTGAAATTCAGAGAAAACAGAGGATCGACTCTTTACAGGGTCTTCTCTGAGCAAATACTCATGGAGGGCTTCCCTCTGCAATGTGCTAAATGGAACTTTAAATGGAGCTACCACATGGAAGTCCAGGCAAGTTCTTGAAAATCCGTTTTATAGGAACCAGTTCCTGCCCAACCATACGTGGCTCGCTGCCTTGACAGTTCCTTTTCTGGCACAAGCAAATGTGAGAGAATACTTCCAAACCAGACTTTCACTTTTTTTTCATTTATGCTATGGCCTCAAAGAGATATCCTCGATTTTGCCAAATCAACAAACATTTGGCATGTTTTGGGGGTGCATTTAGGGGCCTGGGGAGCTGGTGGACATTATACTGAAATTCTACCTCTTTGTGACATCTTTAATGCAAGGTGGGATCCTCCCGGAAGGAGCTACGTAGAGGACAGTGGGTAAAGTGTTGCCCCTGTCCTGCCAAGATGCTGGCAGGATGCGCACTAAGACATCCAAAAAGCATTTGAATATGCGGGACTGAAGCTTGAGAAGGAAACAAAGCAGAAGATAGAAACTATCTGCACTCAGGCAATAGTTGAAAATGCAGGAGAAAACCCCCTTAAATACATATGAATGTATTTTTACATGGAGAGGAGACAAGTGTGCTCCGAGAGATAAACATTTGGTACTCAGTACGGTCAGACGTGCAGCAGCCTCAGTATCCCCCAGGGACCAGTTAGGAGTGTAGAGTCTCCGGCCCCACTCACAACTTAGGGAATTAGAATTTGGGCTTCAGCAAGAGGCCACAGTTTTCACATGCACACTCAACTTGGAGAAGTGCTGGAGTCGTCCAAGAAGAGGACCGAGGACAGGAGCTGGAGGATCCTCTGCATTTGCGAGGCCAACAGCCGGGAGACCAGAGAGGAAGGCCATGAGGAATTAGGAGCCGAAAATGTCAGAAGGGTCATTGTCAACAAGCAGGTGGATGGAACACTCGTCTAAACAGAATTCTACTTAGGTAAGGGGGTGATATGAGGATGAAAGTAACCAGTGTCATTTAGTTTTTAGTGTTTTTGTTTTTAGCAACTCCAGATTTTCTAGAGAATATTAACAGCATCACCCTTCTCTGCTCCTCTGACCTCCAGGCCCTGAAAGGAAAAAAGATTATTAAGTATCCACACATCTGGGCTCTTCTTAGCTGTTAGGATGGCAAATTGCTGTTTGTATTTGAGTGATTTCGGCTAAGTGAAGAGAATTTTGAGATGGGAGTCGGTGGCCCCGCAAACAATCTTTATGGTTTAACACTAACAGCCCAGCAAAAGGAGTAGGCTGGATTGGACCTCAGGAGCGAGGGCTGAGCAGGGGAGTAAACCGACAGCTGGAGATGCGATTCCCCGGGGCTGAAAGAGCGGATGAGGATTCTGGGCGGCAGACCCACTGTACAGTCTTCTGCACACCAGGGCAGTGCTGAGCTTGGCTGCAGTGCTCGGGGCTCCGTGCTCGGGGCTCGGGGCTTCGTGTGTGGAGGTGGGTGGAGCAGCCCGGCTGCCACGGCCACCCTCAACGCTTCTCCCTCAACAGAAACTGAGAACTAGCCCCCCCTTTTTTCCCCTGAATTATATAAGTCCAGGGGTTCTTGTGTTTCCAAACTGGGGCAAAGGCGGGCGTGCCAAAAACGACTGATACCATGTGTAATTAAGAAAAAGAACAAATGTGATATTTCTTTAACTCTTAATGTTGTGGAGAAATGTATGCCTGTTTCATTTCCTTTACCCTCTCCTGCCAGAGTTGCTTCATTTCTGTTAGATTTTCTTGAAAATGGTTTCTAATAGGTTAACATTATGTCTGCTTGAATTCCCCATTTCCTGACTCTGTCAGATACTTTTAGAGGAAAAAAATGATGGAGCAGCAAGTATAAAGGAATCTGGAGACTCAAATTCTAACATCATCTCTATCCCATAATAGCCATATGACATTGGTCAAGGCATTGACTCTCTCTGGGCCTCGGTCTCCACTTTTGTAAAATGAAGAGCTAAGATGCAATGATTTCTCTTTCCAGCTCTAGCCCCCACAGTCAATGACATGTAACAAAGACAATAAATGTAGAAAGGTCTGAATATCATGAAGATTAAAAACATGAGGGGCACCTGGGTGGCTCAGCTGGTTAAGCGTCTGCCTGCGGCTCAGGTCATGATCCCAAGGTCCTGGGATCGAGCCCCGCATTGGGTTCCCTGCTCCACGGGAAGCCTGCTTCTCCCTCTCCCACTCCCCCTGCTTGTGTTCCTTCTCTCGCTGTCTCTTTCTCTGTCAATTAAGTAAATAAAATTAAATCTTAAAAAAAAAAAAGAACATGAATCACGAATACAGCAGCAACTAAATTTGTCCATCAATTTAATCTTTTTGAAGTTTGTTACTGAACATTGTCCACAATATGGGCCGCCAGGAAAGACAGAATTATTAAGAGGTAACCAGACCGAAAAGAGTCTGCTCCCACACCCTCACTACACACTGTCCTCCTTGTACGTTAGACTGCCTGTTGGCTCTTTAAGACTGATCCTGCATGAAGAGTCCCCTGTGTTGCCGATCCTCACACCTGCCTTATGGGGTTTAGTTTAAAAACTTGACCTAACATTTCCCCTTTCCTCCCCCGACCCCACTCTTTAGTTTCACCTATTATAGGCTAATAGCATCCTTTACTTATTTTTTTAAAAGAATTTATTTACTTATTTATTTATTTATTTATTTATTTGAGAGAGAGAGAGAGAGAGAGGGTGCAGGTGAGGGGGAGGGGCAGAGGGAGAGAGAAGCAGAGGCTGTGCTGAGCTCAGAACCGAACATGGGGCTCAATCCCAGGACCTGAATCTCCTGACCTGAGCCGAAATCCAGAGTCAGACAGTGAACCAACCGAGCCACCCAGGTGCCCCCCCCATCCTTTACTTTCTATCACAGCAGTTATCATAACTAGAGAGTGGTTTGTCTGATTATTTAATGTCTATCTTTACTACACTGTAAGCACCACAGGACAGGGACCCTGTCTGTTTTGTTCCCCCTCTATTTGCAGCACCTGCCACAGGTCCTGGCACATGATATGCATTCAATAAATATTAATTGAATGAAAAGGTGAATGAATGAATTTCATCTTACGTATGAGAAGATGAAGTCTCATTGACCACGTCAAATTACTAACAAGTGAGATAACAAAAACATGCACCTGTTCTCACTGGCTCCACTCTGGGTGGTGTCCTCGTCCCTCTCCTGGACTTGAGGCTCCCGGCAACAGCTCGGGTGCAGGAGGAAGCCGAGCAGGAGAAGCAGGCGCACAGCTGAGGGTATGTGACCGCACACCTGCTCCCTCCTCACTTGCCCTTTCTCTGTGTGCTTGCCAATGCTCAGGATATGTATGTATTTTTTAATTTTTTAAAAAATTTTTTAAAATTTCATTTATTTGAGAGAGAGTGAGAGCATGAGAGGGACGAGGGTCAGAGGGAGAAACAGGCTCCCCGCGGAGCAGGGAGCCGGATGCGGGACTCGATCCCAGGACCCCGGGATCCTGACCTGAGCTGAAGGCAGACGCTTAACCGGCTGAGCCACCCAGGCGCCCCTTCAGGATTTACTTTACGAACATGAACTCAGCACTTACTTGGAAAAAGTCCACCTGTTTGCAGAAGGTCTCAGCGTCCGGTGCCGCCCTCACGTGGAGGAGCATAGTGACATATTCAGAACCATGACCTCTCATCTCTCACTCACCTTCATCTATCTCATGGACTCCAGGACACAAACACTCAAGTTGGAAACACATGGTATTTGTATTTGTCCAGTAGACTTGATTTGGGATCACCTCTCATTCCTAACGCAGCAATTTTATCTCTGGCCCAGATACCTGAGGTCAGCCGTTGATCCACCATGCCAAGCTGTAGGTCCATTTCCAGAGCCCAGGTGTTCTTTGCTCCATTCCTTTCTCTTGCCCAGAGCTACGCTCCTCAACATGTCCACTCCATCTGCTGGCTCTGCCTACCACCCCCTCTCTCTTCCAGGCCCACAGCTCCCTCTCCCTGAATTATTCCCTCAAAATCCATGAGGCGATAATACCTCTAATTTAAGATAGGCAGAATAAACACATTCTTGCCGCAAAGAAAATTAGCTTAACTATATCTCTTCACCTTAGAATGGCATCAAGGCAAATTCTCAAAGTATAAATGGCTCAAAGTACTTTCTAATGAGTCTTTTACTTGCTTGTTCTGTTTATCTCAACTCAGAGAAAACACATTCCCGGTAGACTTTCCTCAGCCTCTGTGGACAGTTGTTTGAGTAGGAAAGAGCCTGACTTTCCCCAAACCAGCCTGCGGGGCAGGGAACGTGTGCGGAGTCAGGTTTGCCTGCGTGGACCACGCAGCTAAAGCCTCACGCTGCGTCCTTTCTTCTCCTCCAGCTGCCACAGCAATTCTCGAGTTTTCTCTCAGAGCGTGATCAAGAAGGGTCTCGCCGTCCAGGCTGAGGCACTGCGCCACCACTGCACCTTCTTCCTGCCTGGTCATCTGGTGCCCTCTGCAGGAGGACTCTGTTTTGGCTCTGTCGTCTCCAGAGTGCCTTCAAAAGCCCTTACAAAGCCAGAGCTTGGTCTCGTGACCCTGTGCATATTACCTGTAATTACCCCACAAATGCCCATCTGTTTAAAGTTGGAGATTTGTTTTCATAGGACCGAATTTCACTTATAAAAAAAAATTCTATCTACGTTGAGAAACTCTGGTGCTTGGAAGAGTTTCAAACTTGAGGGGTGGGGGTGAGTTCAGATACCGACATTAATGTTCTGATTTTAATTTACTTCAAAAATCCCTTGGCATAGAAAACCAATTACCTTTTGGGTTTTCCTTTGTTCTGAGTCTTTCCCTTATATTTTTTAGTCTGTATTTTGAGTTGATGCTTCATACTGCAGAGAAAACATTTGGAGCAGGCTGAGCTGAAGAGCAGAGAGTGTTGTAGTGAGAAACGAATGAGGTTCTAGGCCTAATTTGCTGTTATTTTACTGTGAGGCCTTGAAAAGCCATTTCACTCCTCTGGGCTTTAGTGTTATCTTTTGTAAAATTAAACAGCTGACCAGCATGAGCTCCAAGATTTCTTCCAGCTCTGAAAATTCGTCGCCCTATACTTACACCTGGGTCACCCTTCTCTGCTGATGTGTATTGCTTTTTTAAAAATTCGTATTAATTCATTTTATTTCCTACTTAATCTCTTATGCCTTTTAATGGCCATATTTATGGTTCTGTTGCATTAGCTATATTCTTTTAAACAGACACGGATGATTTTACATACAGATCTTTCAAGAAAAGCAATGACACGGTCAATATGGCCATGTTTTTAAAATTAAAAAAAAAAGATTGTTTTCTTTCACTCTTCCCTTTCCAAATTATTTTTTTTTTGTTATAGCACAACTTATATATTCCAAATGGACAAAAAATTAGTGTCATTTACAGTATCTTAAGATAAATTGCCTTTGAATGAGAGCTTCCTTTCCGGTACTTTGATGTCTACAAGACGTATCTAGAAAATGTACTGCTGTGGAAAATGACTGCTTAAATAGAATGGGGGGGGAAGGGGGAGGGCCTGTGGTTTCTCTTTTTGATTAATTGCTGTAACACTGTCCTTCGGGCGGCTGAGGGAGTTTCATGTTTTCTTTAGACATCATTAGGCGCCGGAGCTCTTGCAGGACAACTTTGATGCTATATAAATTCTGCCATTTTGTTAGCACTGATATGGCTCTTGGGTCCGCCACTCCATTAGAACTATTAACTCCATTCATATTAATTTTTGTTACAAATCTTACAAAGGGGGGTGCTTCTGGATATTTAGGTCCACATTCTATTTTAAGGCTGTATATTTTGTTTTCGTAAATTGTCCGAGCCCGTGGTGGCTGCCATCTTGCGTCGCTGTCGCTGGAAGCTCCAAATTATTTTTAACTTAGATGTTTCTTCACTCTGCAGATTCTTCAGCTTCCAGCATCAGTCTTTTAGCCAGGGATAATAGTTAAGGATCTTGATCATCCGACAATAAAAACATTTATTGAGTACCTACTATGAGTCAGGCATTCCGCTAGGTGCTACAAATACAAAGACGGACAAACCCCTGGACCTTGTAAACTAAGACTAAGAGAAAGTGTCCCTGCATGCCTGGAAGTTAATGTGCTGCTCCCTACCCCCCACCATTCCTGCTGGGTCCCAGAACTGACTTCCAGGATATCATACTGAAAATCTGCTAATGTGGAGAAATAATCTAGAGCAGAGGAACACGATCTTCATACAAAAAATATGGCTTCTGTTGTGTACATGTGGCAAATGAACTTAACTCTTACAAATTGCCTAAGCTTTCTTATCCGTAAAATAAAAAAATTGTGTTTGTGGACTTGGGACAGGGATTGGGCTCCATGATTCTAAGACTCATTCTAACTCTTATAGGTCTGTGGTGTTGATTTAAAGTTCATTTATACAGGGACACCTGGGTGTCTCAGTTGGTTAAGTGTCTGCCTTCGGCTCAGGTCATGATCCTGGGGTCCTGGGATCAAGTTCCGCATCGAGCTGCTTGCTCAGTGGGGAGCCTGCTTCTCCTTCTGTCTCTCTCCCCTGCTTGTGCTCACTCTCTCTGACAAATAAATAAAATCTTTTAAAAAAAAGGTCAATTTTACAATGCTTTCTATAAAAAAGACTCAGGACTGTACTTCTTTATAAAGACTAGCAGAAATGAAGTAAAATCCATGGAATCTTCCATTGTAAGAAAACTTCCTTTGTAGGAAAACTAAATACATATCTAGCCAAGTCTATTTATCTATGGTGGTGGACTAATTGGTCAAGCCCACAAGATCAATGGAATAAAAACTCACTTTAACATGGGGCACCTACATTCAAAAATAAAACTCATATCTTGGCTGATTGTGAAGATAATTATTATTTTTCAAGGTAAAGGTGAAGTAAAGTTGAAAGTATTCTTCACTAGAAGACCTGCACTACAAGAAATGTTAAAGGAAGTCTTTTGGGCAGAAAGAGAAATGATACCAGTTGGAAATGTGGATCTCCACAAAGGAATAAAGAGCTTTCCATGGATACAAATTTCATTAGCTGGTATTCCAGTCTCTACCAGACCAGAGGCAGCAAATGAAGAAATGGAGAGTAGAAGGTCTGGTGGAAACAGATACACACATCATTCAGCAAAGGAATTCAGCCAATAAGCCTACACCTAGGGAAGAAAAACGGGAAAAAGAAAATTTACTGGAGGAGGGGGAGAAAGAGAGGAGAAGAAGAAATAATTTTAAAATTCCAGTAAGTGAATGCCGATTTGTGTTGGCCACCAAGAAAAAAACAATCAAATTCAAAATACCCTTTAAGAAAAGTGAGATATGTCTATGAGAGAATTTTGTCTAAATTGAATAAAATAAAATTTCCTTACTAGACTAGTAAAAATTGTTTAAATAGACCTTATACCATTTTCTGATAATTTCGTGGCTCCTGCTTGGTCCTGGTTGGCAGAAACTCTGCCTTCTGCCTCTGGATCCCCAATTCTGTTTGCCCTCGGGGCACGTGCTCTAAGCACGGTACTGACGCAACACGTGCCTTTGATTGAATCCTTGATACATTCATTTCCAGACTTTCCACTAAAATTCAGTCCTCCTGAAGGCATAGCTACCCCTTTTGAAAGGATAAGCTGAAGAAACCCTAGCACTTGTCTATTTTTCAAATACTATGAAGTTTTAAAAGCGAACGTAATTTTGCCTCTTGTCCCATGTTTAGGCTGAGGAGTCAGGAAAACTTTTTCCGATTGCTTTACGGCAAATATCCTTCTTGTCTCTTAGACTATGCCCGCATTAGACGTGGTGAACATTCTCTCATGATTCCTACGTTAGTAATCTTCCTCCTCACTTTGGAACTATGGCTCTGAACACAAACCCGAGTGCAAATCACGGCGCTCCAGAGGCCACTACCCAGCACCTGGCTCGACCACAGAATCCCATTTCAGCTGTCCCTGCCACGAGTTGGCCAGTGGTTGTGTACTAAGAAAAGTCCCTCCGCATTCTTCCAGAGTCTAAATTATGTCTTCCCATGCGGAACTGATGGAAGTCCAAACAAGCAAAACAGAACCGATTGGAAGTTACACAGGGCCAGATTCGTGGTGTGCAATCTGTGCAGTCATCTAGGCGCCTGCACTCAGAAGGGCCCTGGGCTTGCTTTAATGCTCTGCTGTCGCTGTCATGAAATATTTAGTAATTCTGGTTTTGGACTTGGGTTTTGTAAGTGACGTCAGCTGGGACAACGGAGCGTCCGTGTGAGCAGAGGGGATCCCTTCACATGCATCTCCATTATTCCCTATCTCACCCTTCACACATGGCATCACAGTGTCCCATGGACGCAGAAGTCCAGTGGGCCCACGATGCGGGGGACTTCAGCAAGACTCAAAGCAGGTACAAGGTAAGTGTGTTCCATCTCTGCTTGAGTAAATGGGAGCCCTGAGAGCCCTAAGAGGTCATCCTTTTCTTTTATCATAACTTCTTCTGATGCAGATAGAAGGCAACGGTGTTCTAAGCAACACAAATGACCAAGAAAACCTGCCATATCCTTTCTTCCTCATGTTACTTAGCCAACCACTTACTGTGCATATTTGGCATAGAAAAAAAAGGAAAGACAGGACAACCCATAGTCCCTTTTTCTTTCGGTCCTTATTTACTCATCAGCAAGCCAAAGGCAGAGAGTGTTGCCTGAATGTGCATGAATCAGGAAGTGACATAAAAACAGCTGAAGTACTTTTGTTCAGTATTTCCACCACTCTGGGAAGAACAAAATACATACGCATGCATGAGGTACAAGATATACATTGTGTAATTTCAGTGCAAGTCATATTTGCACTTAATACAATTATATTTGTTCTTATAGTTGCAGTTACAATTTGCATTGCACAATATAAAGATGAATGATAAAGATAAAATTCATGCTAGTAATTAAAATTTTAATTTTTTCTTTATTTTAGAATGACAATAGCAAATAAAAAACCACCATAACAAGTCAAGAGAGAAATTGCAGAAGAAAGGAGAAGATACTTTAGTACCTTTAACGGCACCCTTTCCCTGATTTTTAAACCAGGATCCCACATTTTCATTTAGCGTGAGCACTGTGAATTATGTACCCAGCCGTGAGGTAGGAAAAGCAGAAAATGATGAGGAGAAAGTAAAACTTGAAGCAGTAATAGGAAAACATTTAAATGACTATTTCTTCAGGTAATTGCCAAAAAAAGTGTAGTAACTATTCATTCGGAGAGAGTGATATACTAAAAAGTTCTCGGTTACCTGCATCATTTAGACAAAGCACCTTTATTTCCCAAGCATTTGTCAACCTAATGTCTGCAGTAACAAGGAACAGTACACTAGGGGGCAGCAGCTACCGTGCGTCAGCCCTCTAGGGCTCTGAAGCCCAGGATCAGTGATTTCCTTACTTAGGAGACCCTGAGGAAATGAAGAGATACTGACTACCTAAGAAATCGGCTGTTTATGTTAATTTGCTCTGCTGCATTGTTTCAGAGACGATGGGCTTCTTACTCCAAGGACTTGAGGTGTTTCTTTGCCAAAAATGAAGTAGCAGTGAACGTGTTTTTATCTGCTCACACTCTATGACACATTCCTAAAGTGAAAAGTAACATAGTCAGGGGTGCCTGGGTGGCTCAGCCCATTAAGCATCTTCCTTTGGCTCAGGTCATGATCCCAGGGTCTTGGGATCGAGCCCCACGTTGGGCTCCCTGCTCAACGGGAAGCCTGTTTCTCCCTCTCTCTCTGCCCCTCATCCCCCCCCTCCAAATAAATAAATAAAATCTTTTTAAAAAATAGTAACATAGTGTGAAAGATCATTTTATTTTATTTTTTTAAGATTTTATTTATTTATTTGAGAGAGAGAGAGTGAGCGAGAGAGAGAGCACAAGCCAAAGGGAGCAGCAGAGAGAGAGAAGCCAACTCCCCGCCGAGCAGGGAGCCCGATGCGGGACCCGATCCCAGGCCCCAGGGATCATAACCTGAGCCCAAGGCAGATGCTTAACCAACTGAGCCACCCAGGCACTCCCTGAAAGATCATTTTAAACTTAGTTTCCCTGTACAACCTAGTAGTAATTGGTCATTTTTATCAACTATGGATTTGATCAAAAGAAACAACTCATTTCACTGAGGCCACTTAGCAGCTATCAAGTGGTAACAATTTTGTAATCATGAAGAGTGCGCAGATTTCAGAGGAAAACTGCCAAGTCAAAGGATTAGAAAACCATTTGCAAAATCCACAGTCACTCAACATGGCTGGAATTGAAGAATCAGAATGTGCTGAACAGAACAAGAATCTAGTAGCCCATATTTTAAAGGAGATAATTTGCAAAGATCACTATATTTACCAAGATATGGAAAGCTATTCAGTTAGCATGAAGGCGAGAATAGCATTGCCCTACAGATGAGTTGGCTCAAACATAGCTTGCAGTATTATATTCAGTTGCTCCCGCAAGATTTCCCAAATAAAAATTTTGCAAACAGTGGACTGAAAGTTCTATGAAACAGTATGTTAAGAAACCACTGTAGTGAATTCGACTCTCTGGAAAGAATTAAGAAAAAGTTCCTTTTATCCCAATTTATCACAAACCTCCAGGACGGTGCTTCTCAAAAGAGGCGGTTCTATCCACGAGGGGCATTTGGAAATTTGCAGCGGTATTTCTGGTGGTCCCAGTGATTAGAGGCACGACTTCCTTTTAATATAGTGGTGAGCCAGGGACATTAACTCTTACGATGCATAGGGCATCCCCCCAAAATGGGAAAGTATTGTCAAACGTCTCTCACAACTTTTAATGCCCTGCCTTAAATTTACAGGTGAAAAATTCTGTTTCTTAGAAACTAAGTCTATTTTACATATAAGCACAAAACAAATTACTTGTAGTGTCGTTTTAATAAAATTCAGTGTTCCAGGGGTATAACTACCAGGTAAGTCAAGGGAAGATCGTGCTTTATTTCATTCAGAACTTTACCAAGACTTGTAACCATCTCTGAGGAGTGTGTCACCAGCTGCATCTGGTGGAGCCGAGTCACCAACAGAACATTCTGCATTTATAGCTCTTGATTCGTAGTGGTTCTAAGTGTACATTTAAATATACCTTTTTAGTTTTTATTCAAAATGTTAAATATAAAAAGAAGAATCAGGTTGAAGATTTTCCTGTCTCTCTTAAATTCCAGCATACTCATAATCAGTGTAGGCATCTGACCACTTCATCGTGCTTTTTAGTATAGTTATCATTGTGTATTCCCATACTTGGATGTATATTTCTTTCATTTATCCTTTGTATGGCAGTTAAGGCATTCTGTGTGTGTGTGTGTGTGGTTTTAATTTTGTGTATTACAGACTATATTTTCTATGGATATCATTTCAGGGTAGTAAAGGAGCATAACAAAATATTTGTCATAAAAGGGGCTTCGGGGTCTCCTAGGTTTGAAAGCGAAGGCTTTAGGGGTCTTCCTTCCGCAGGCAGCTACCTCACCTTTTCTCCCTGTCTTCCTGCCCTACCCTGCCACTTGCAGAGAAGGGAATGGGCAGTAACAAGAAATGGTTAGTAGCTAGCCCATGAAAAAATTTTATTCTGGTTAATAATTTTTTTTCTGATAATTTTTAAATAGACAGTTGTTAAGTTGAGCATTCTTAAATGATACGGATATAAATATAGCATTGTCAAAAGTACATATTAATTATTTCATTCATTAAGTATTACCAAGTACCTTACTAGTAAAGTACTAGTAAACAGATAGTATCTAAATAGGACCAAAATCATTGCTACCCTAAAGAACATCTCTTTCTGAAAACAAACCAACCAACAGGGATTCAACAAGGATATTAAAATAGGTGACAAAGCAATTGACTGGGTGAAATTTTCAATCAGATATTTTGGAAGCATTTAATTTGTACCCATCCATTATAAGCAGGTTAGGTCCCAATAAACCAAATCAGAATAGATATGCAAGAAAAAAATGAAGCTAAACCTTAAAAAAAAAATCACATTATGAGAGATAAAGCAACTTTTAAAAAAAAGTTTACTTATTTAATTTGAGAGGGAGAGAGAGAGGGAGTCAGGGGGAGGGGCAGACTCCCAACTGAGTGTGGAACCTGATGCGGGTCTCAGTCTCAACACCCTGAGATCATGAAACCAAGAGCTGGATGCTTAACCAACTGAGCCATCCAGGTACCCTGAGATAAATCAACTTTTAAGAAAAAAAATTAAAATATGATAAATAAAATAAATATACTTTTTTTTAGAATCAGAATTACATGACTGTGAAATTAGTGTATCTTTTAAAGCTCTTTGGTATGGCTGGAATCAAATTCTTTATAGTAAATTCAGTAATAGAAAGAAATAGTCCTCTGCACTTATTAGAAACAAATGTTACTGTGGGTTTTTTTCCTTTCCTCTGGCTGGTTGCTAAAATCAAGTATGGAATGAACAAAGGCAAAGCAGGTTAGGGAAGGGGGGCTATGTGACTAGGAGCAGGTTGCTTGACCCCTCAGTGCCTGGGTTTCCTTATATGATAGCACCATATTAAATGAATTAGGACATATTATGTGCTCAGAACAGGGCCCAGCATTTATAGTCAGAGGCACATAGCGAAGTGTTAGCATATCTCTTTTCCAGACCAGAAACATGAGGGCTGTTGATGGGAACAATTGCCTAACTTAGGAAGGGCCGTCTTGACCAAACTAGGCACTCACATGACTTGCTTCGTACTTCAGGGCTCCAGATGTGAGAGATGCCAAACAGTCCCAGTGTAATTAAGAGTGTTTGACAGCCTGGTAAGCTTAGGGCATTCCTGACTAAGCTGTATTCAGTTGTTCAAGTTAGGCAAATGGAAGATTTGTGTGGATTTAGATATTGGAGTTTGTTACCCAGCAAGAGAGAGAAGTTCCCAAAGAAATTCTGAATTAGCTCATGAGCAAAGTAACTTCTTGATAGGTGGCTGTTGACTCTGACCACAATGAACCCAAGAACTCATGATCCTGTGACCCAGAAAAAAAAAAAAAAAAAAAAAAAAAACACCTCATGTGAGAACTGATTAGGTGGCAAGACACCAGGAAAATTAGTTTTACAACCTATCAGGTGGCTAAAGGTTGGTCACATTGTGTGGGGGAGCAGGAAAAGCAGGGCCACTACATCTCACAGGGGGCATCTGTGTGGAGTACACTGTGTGGGAACGGGTTCTGGATCTTCGTGCAGCTCTGCTGTCCCAGAGAGGGCCTAATGCAGCGGGGACACGCGGGCCCATGACACCAAATGGAAGCTACATCTATCTTCCTTCCTTCTCGTCTTTCCACAGCATTGTGTAACCACTGAACTTGCCCGGAAAGAAATGCAAAGGAGGTTTTAGATTATGTCATTTAGTGCTTAGAACTATCCTATCTCATTAAAACCACTCTCTTTACAGGCAAGGGAAACATAGATTTAGAGAAGTAACACTGAGGTTAAGCCTCATGCCAGGCTGCCTCACTCCAAATCCCATGCTCCCAAACTATATGTTAGCCTGCCTCCTTGGAACCAATCACAATAGATGTTTGTTTAGTGTTGGAACACTCAGGAAGTTCCAAACCCTCGTGCACCTTCTATCACCACCGTCTCCATTATGTAGATAAGTAAACAGACAAAATGATGTGTAAGGCATTTCCCCAAATTTATACAATTAGCTGGTGGAGGCAAGATTTGCACCCCAGACTTTTAAATCTAAGTAGAATTTACAGTAGGAGTGCTCAGAAAGAATGGGGTGAGCTATGCTGAGCACCCTGGCCAAAGGGAAAAGATTCTGAGATCACGACCTCAGCCTGTTTTTGTCTTTGCTGTCTCCCCGGAAGATGCTTTTACATGAATAGAATTAGCTAATAATCACCTGCATCCTGATTACTGCATTTGTACCCTCGAGCTATACTCCCTTTCTCTAGATGGTATGTAGGATTTGTAGAATCTGGAAAGGTCTTCTCTGTTGAAGATGAATATTTGAGAGAGCACTTTTAGATTTAAGCAGTATCCTTAAAGTAATATGTCTAGACCCCATGGAAATCCCCCATAGGGTTAATAAGCAAATACTAATGGTCCAGGATGCCAAGAGCGAGGACACCACAACATGAGAAACTTCCATCCCTCGGGAGGACAAACATCTCTGAATTTTGGAGAAAATGCCATTTTCAGACTTACTCCATTACTTTTATCTAATAACCTGTTACTTATTATGGATTTCAGAAGGTCTGGTGAAGGGACGTTAATGAATCAATAGGACACTGTTCCATGTGAGAAAGGAAACAACCTGTATAGATCTCTGTCAGAGTTTACTCCTCTGAGTTGGTCGTGAGGCACTGTGCTGCCTGGTCTCAAACACCGGCAGCCATCATGAACAAGTTTTTGTGAACTCGGTGATACCTGCAATTATTCGGAGGCGGCCTCTCGACCTAAGGGAGAAGAGAGCCCCTGGGATCAGTTACCTCACACCCATTTTACCACATTTTCTCCACCACGGAGGTACTGGATCTGTTCATCTGGAGAACTGGTTTGGGTTTTTTTTCAGTTATAAAATATAACAAAATGTTTCTTTTTTGATTTTTTATTGTTATATTAATCACCATACATTACATCATTAGTTTTTGATGTAGTGTTCCATGATTCATTATTTGTGCATAACACCCAGTGCTCCATGCAGAACGTGCCCTCTTTAATACCCATCACCAGGCTAACCCATCCTCCCACCCCCCTCCCCTCTAGAACCCTCAGTTTGTTTCTCAGAGTCCATCATCTCTCATGGTTCATCTCCCCCTCCGATTTCCCCCCCTTCATTCTTCCCCTCCTGCTATCGTCTTCTTCTTTTTTTTTTTCTTAACATATATTGCATTATTTGTTTCAGAGGTACAGATCTGTGCTTCAACAGTCTTGCACAATTCAAAGCGCTCACCATAGCACATACCCTCCTCCCCAGTGTCTATCACCCAGCCACCCCACCCCCCCATCCAGCAACCCTCAGTTTGTTTCCTGAGATTAAGAATTCCTCATATCAGTGAGGTCATATGATACATGTCTTTCTCTGATTGACTTATTTCGCTCAGCATAACATCCTCCAGTTCCATCCACGTCATTGCAAATGGCAAGATCTCATTCCTTTTGATGGCTGCATAATATTCCATTGTGTATATATATACATATATATATCTTCTTTATCCATTCATCTGTCGATGGACATCTTGGCTCTTTCCACAGTTTGGCTATTGTGGACACTGCTGCTATGAACATCGGGGTGCACATACCCCTTCGGATCTCTACATTTGTATCTTTGGGGTAAATACCCAGTATTGCAATTGCTGGATCATATAGTAGCTCTATTTTCAACTTTTTGAGGATCCTCCATACTGTTTTCCAGAGTGGTTGCACCAGCTTGCATTCCCACCAACACTGTAGGAGGGTTCCCCTTTCTCTGCATCCCTGCCAACATCTGTCGTTTCCTGACTTGTTAATTTTAGCCATTCTGACTGGTGTGAGGTGGTGTCTCATTGAGGTTTTGATTTGGATTTCCCTGATGCCCAGCGATGGGGAGCACTTTTTCATATGTCTGCTGGCCATTTGGATGTCTTCTTTGGAAAAATGTCTGTTCATGTCTTCTGCCCATTTCTTGATTGGATTCTTTGTTCTTTGGGTGTTGAGTTTGATAAGTTCTTTATAGATTTGGATACTAGCCCTTTATCTGATATGTCGTTTGCAAATACCTTCTCCCATTCTGTCGGTTGTCTTTTGGTTTTGTTGACTGTTTCCTTTGCTGTGCAAAAGCTTTTTATCTTGTGAAGTCCCAATAGTTCATTTTTGCCCTTGTTTCCCTTGCCTTTGGCAATGTTTCTAGGAAGAAGTTGCTGCAGCTGAGGTAGAAGAGGTTGCTGCCTGTGTTCTCCTTTAGGATTTTGATGGGCTCCTGTCTCACATTTAGGTCTTTCAACCATTTGGAGTCTATTTTTGTGTGTGGTGTAAGGAAATGGTCCAGTTTCATTCTTCTGCATGTGGCTGTCCAATTTTCCCAACACCATTTGTTGAAGAGACTGTCTTTTTTCCACTGGACATTCTTTCCTGCTTTGTCGAAGATTAGGTGACCATAGAGTTGAGGGTCCATTTCTGGGCTTTCTATTCTGTCCCATTGATCTATGTGTCTGTTTTTGTGCCAGTACCATACTGTCTTGATGATGACAGCTTTGTAATAGAGCTGGAAGTCTGGAATTGTGATGCCGCCAGCTTTGCTTTTCTTTTTCAACATTCCTCTGGCTATGCGGGGTCTTTTCTGGTTCCATACAAGTTTTAGGATTATTTGTTCCATTTCTTTGAAAAAAGTGGATGGTATTTTGATGGGGATTGCATTGAATGTGTAGAGTGCTCTAGGTAGCATTGACATCTTCACAATATTTGTTCTTCCAATCCATGAGCATGGAATGTTTTTCCATTTCTTTGTGTCTTCCTCAATTTCTTTCATGAGTATTTTATAGTTTTCTGAGTACAGATCCTTTCCCTCTTTGGTTAGATTTATTCCTAGGTTTCTTATGGTTTTGGGTGCAATTGTAAATGGGATCGACTCCTTCATTTCTCTTTCTTCTGTCTTGTTGTTGGTGTATAGGAATGCCACTGATTTCTGTGCATTGATTTTATATCCTGCCACTTTACTGAATTCCTGTATGAGTTCTAGCAGTTTTGGGGCGGAGTCTTTTGGGTTTTCCACATAAAGTATCATTTTATCTGCAAAGAGTGAGAGTTTGACCTCTTTGCCAATTCGGATGCCTTTTATTTCTTTTTGTTGTCTCATTGTTGTGGCTAGGACTTCTAATAATATGTTGAATAGCAGTGGTGATAGTGGACATCCCTGCGTGTTCCTGACCTTAGGGGGAAAGCTCTCAGTTTTTCCCCATTGAGAATGGTATTTGCTGTGGGTTTTTCATAGATGGCTTTTATGATATTGAGGTATGTACCCTCTATCCCTATATTCTAAAGAGTTTTGATCAAGAAAGGATGCTGTACTTTGTCAAATGCTTTTTCTGCATCTCTTGAGAGGATCATATGATTCTTGTTCTTTCTTTTGTTAATGTATTGTATCATGTTGATTGATTTGCGGATGTTGAACCAACCTTGCAGCCCAGGGATAAATCCCACTTGGTCATTGTGAATAATCCTTTTAATGTACTGTTGGATCCTATTGGCTAGTATTTTGGTGAGAATTTTTGCATCCGTGTTCATCAAGGATATTGGTCTGGAATTCTCCTTTTTGATGGGATCTTTGTCTGGTTTGGGGATCAAGGTAATGGTGGCCTCATTTGGACGTTTTCCTTCCATTTCTATTTTTTGAAACAGTTTCAGAAGAATAGGTATTAATTCTTCTTTAAATGTTTGGTAGAATTCCCCTGGGAAGCCATCTGGCCCTGGGCTTTTGTTTCTTGGGAGATTTTTGATGACTGCTTCAATTTCCTTAGTGGTTATAGGTCTGTTCAGGTTTTCTATTTCTTCCTGGTTCAGTTTTGGTAGTTGATACATCTCTAGGAAAGCATCCATTTCTTCCAGGTTATCTAATTTGCTGGCATAGAGTTGTTCATAATATGTTCTTATAATTGTTTGTATTTCTTTGGTGTTGGTTGTGATCTCTCCTCTTTCATTCATGATTTTGTTGATTTGGGTCATTTCTCTTCTCTTTTTGATAAGTCTGGCCAGGGGTTTATCAATCTTGTTAGTTCTTTCAAAAAACCAGCTCCTAGTTTTGTTGATCTGTTCTACTGTTCTTTTGGTTTCTATTTCATTGATTTCTCTTCTAATCTTTATTATTTCTCTTCTCCTGCTGGGTTTAGACTTTATTTGCTGTTTTTTCTCTAGCTCCTTTAGGTGTAGGGTTAGGTTGTGTACTTGAGACCTTTCTTGTTTCTTGAGAAAGGCTTCTATTGCTATATACTTTCCTCTTAGCACTGCCTTGCTGCATCCCAAAGATTTTGAACAGTTGTGTTTTGATTTTCATTGGTTTCCATGAATTTTTTTAATTCTTCTTTAATTTCCTGGTTGACCCATTCATTCTTTAGTAGGATGCTCTTTAGCCTCCATGTATTTGAGTTCTTTCTGACTTTCCTCTTGTGACTGAGTTCTAGTTTCAAAGCATTGTGGTCTGAAAATAGGCAGGGAATAATCCTAATCTTTTGGTATTGGTTGAGACCTGATTTATGACCTAGGATGTGATCTATTCTGGAGAATGTTCCATGGGCACTAGAGAAGACTGTGTATTCCATTGCATTGGGATGGAATGTTCCGAATACGTCTGTGAAGTCCATTTGGTCCAGTGTGTCATTTAAAGTCTTTATTTCCTTGTTGATCTTTTGCTTAAATGATCTGTCCATTTCAGTGAGGGGGGTGTTAAAGTCCCCCACTATTACTGTATTGCTGTCAATGTGTTTCTTTGCTTTTGTTATTAAGTGCCTTATGTAATTGGCCGCTCCCATGTTAGGGGCATAGATATTTACAATTGTTAGATCTTCTTGTTGGATAGACCCTTTAAGTAGGATATAGTGTCCTTCCTCATCTCTTATATCAGTCTTTGGTTTAAAATCTAATTTGTCTGATATAAGGATTGCCACCCCAGCTTTCTTTTGGTGTCCATTAGCATGGTAAATGGTTTTCCACCCCCTCACTTTCAATCTGGGGGTGTCTTTGGGTCTAAAATGAGTCTCTTGCAGACAGCATATCGATGGGTCTTGTTTTTTAATCCAATCTGATAGCCTGTGTCTTTTGATTGGGACATTTAGCCCATTTACATTCAGGGTAACTATTGAAAGATAGGAATTTAGTGCCATTGTATTGCCTGTAAGGTGACTGTTACTGTATATTGTCTGTGTTCCTTTCTGGTCTACGTTACTTTTAGGCTCTCTCTTTGCTTAGAGGACCCCTTTCAAGATTTCTTGTAGGGCTGGTTTCGTGTTTGCAAATTCCTTTAGTTTCTGTATGTCCTGGAAGCTTTTTATCTCTCCTTCTATTTTCAATGACAGCCCACCTGGATATAGTATTCTTGGCTGCATATTTTTCTCATTTAGTGCTCTGCATATATCATGCCAGTCCTTTCTGGCCTGCCAGGTCTCTGTGGATAGGTTTGTTGCCAATCTAATGTTTCTACCATTGTAGGTTACATATCTCTTGTCCCGAGCTGCTTTCAGGATTTTCTGTCTCTGAGGTTCGTAAGTTTTACTATTAGATGTTGGGGTGTTGACCTATTTTATTGATTTTGAGAGGGGTTCTCTGTGCCTCCTGGATTTTGATGCCTGTTTCCTTCCCCAAATTAGGGAATTTCTCTCCTATAATTTGCTCCAATATACCTTCTACCCCCCTCTCCCTTTCTTCTTCTCCTGGGATCCCAATTATTCTAATGTTGTTTCCTCTTATGGTATTGCTTATCTCTCGAATTCTGCCCTCATGATCCAGTAGTTATCTCTCTTTTTCTCAGTTTATTTTCCATCATTTGTTCTTCTATATCACTGATTCTCTCTTCTACCTCATTTATCCTAGCAGTTAGCACCCCCATTTTTGATTGCACCTCATTAATAGCCTTTTTGATTTTGACTTGGTTAGATTTTAGTTCTTTTATTTCTCCAGAAAGGGTTTCTCTAATAACTTCCATGCTTTTTTCAAGCCCAGCTAGTATCTTTAAAATCATGATTCTGAACTCTAGGTCTGACATCGTACTAATGTCCGTATTGAGTAGGTCCGTGGCAGTCAGTACTACCTCTTGTTCTTTGTGTTGAGGTGATTTTTTCCATCTTGTCATTTTGTCCAGAAGAGAATAGATGAATGAGAGAACAAAATGCTAACAGGGCAACAATATCCCCAGAAAATATACTCTAAACAAATCAGAAAAGACCGGAAACTGGGGGAAAAGAAAGGGAAAGAAAGAAAAAAGAAAAAGAAAAAGATAAAAACAAACAAAAACAGAACAAAACAAAAAAAACCCAGAATATTATCAAATATGATCAGGCTGGTGCATAGATCAGTGCCACACACTAGATTGTGGGTGTATTTTGGTCTGTTAGAAGAAAGCACCTCCCAAAATTTTAAAGAAAGAAAAACTTATATGTGTACAAAAATAAGGGTTGATATGATGAAGGGATGGAATATGACTGTAAAGGTGAAAAATATAAAAAATCTTATAAAAGGAATTGATAAGAAGTTGTTTGAAAAAAGAAAGAAGAGGATTTTAAAAAAAAGGAAAAAAAAGGGAGAGAATGTGATCAGGCAGGAGACTAGAACAAAGCCATACACTAGAGGTTTAGGGTATATTTTGATCTGTTAGAAGAAACTGTATCTCAAAATTTTGAAGAGAAAACAACTTATATATATATATGCCAAAAATAAGGGTAACTTCTATGAAGGGATAGAATAGGACTCTAAAAATGAAAAATAAATATGTTTTTTTAAAAAGGGATTGATAAGATGTTGGTTGAGAAAGGGAAAAAGAAAAATTTAAAAAAAAGTTAAAAAAAATTAACTTTGAAAGACTAAAGAATCATGGTAAAAAAGCCATGGATTCTATGTGCTGTATTCCCCTAGTGCTGGAGTTCTGCCGTTCTCATTGATTGGTAAACTTGGTCTTGGCTGGCTGTTCTTACTGATCTTCTGGGGGAGGGGCCTGTTGCCATGGTTCCCAAATGTCTTTGCTGGAGGCAGAATTGCCCCGCCCTTGCCCGGTCCAGGCTAAGTTATCTGCTTGGGTTTGCTCTCGGGAGCTTTTGTTCCCTGCAAGCTTTCCGCACAGCTTTGGAGGCCGAGAGTGAACATGGCGGCCTCCCAATCTCCACCCTTGAGGAGCCGAGAACTTGGGGCCCCAGTCCTCAGTGCACCCCCAGAGAAAAGCAGTCAGTCACTCCCGTCTCCCGGTCTCCGGCCGCACTCCATGCTCACCTGGCCTGTGACCGAGCATTTCTATCTCTGGCACCTGACCCCGTGTGGAGTCTCCAAACCCAGCAGATCTCTGCCATTCGCTCCCGCGCCACTCCTCCCAGGGGAGGAAGGAGAGTCTCCCTGGATCTGCTGCTTGTTGGGTCCCTGCTGGAGGAACAGTGGCCCGACTGTGCCACGGATCACGGTTTATGGCAACCCCGAGCTGAGAGCCCACTCCTCGGCTCCGTCTCTGCAGCCGGCTTCCCCACTCTGATACCTTGGAGCTCTGCTGCACTCAGGGACCCCTGGTCTTTCTGTGACCCCGAGGGTCCTGAGACCACACTGTCCCAGTGAGGGTTCCACCCCCAGCTTAGCCACTGAAGCAACTTCCCTCAGCGGAGCCGACTTCTAAAAGTTCCGATTTTGTGCTCCTCGGCTCTATCACTTGCCAGAAGCGGCCGACAGAGCCCCCTCCCCCGCCGTCTATCCTCCCGAATATCCCCTCGGATTCACTTCTCCGCACGTCCTACCTTCCAGAAAGTGGTCGCTTTTCTGTTCAGAGAGTTGCTGCTATTCTTTTCTTCGATCTCCTGTTGAGTTCGTAGATGTTCCGAATGGTTTGATCCCTATCTAGCTGAATTCCTGGGACCAGAGGAAATCCAGGTCTCCTACTCCTCCACCATCTTGCTCCCCCCCCCAACAAAATGTTTAATCAGTTAATCCCTTTAGGTTCAATTGTAAAATTACTTAACTTTCTCTAATTAATTTGTTGTCAATTTATAATGTAAGTAGAGTATATTGTTGTCATGAGATAAAACTTCCTCAAAAATATTTTTGGGATCCTCCTTCTCCCTCTGCCTCTCACTAGCTCTCTCTGTCTCTCATGAATAAATATATAAAATCTTAAAAAAATATTTTCAATCCATGAAATAAAAGGTAATGCATTTTTCCCCCTCAACTACATAATAAGCTGTCAGCATCACCAAATTTTACCTATTTCCAATAGCAGAAACATAAAAAATTTAGAAGGGCCATTCATTTTAAGAATGAATGAGTGATGGGTGAATGAATGAATTTTTAAAATACTTCCTGAATGCCAGACATGGTACTAGGTACTGGGAATACCCAAATTAATAATCAAATAAAACCCAATAAACTACCCTGGATGTCAATATAATCAATATAACTTCACGATCAAGATTAAGAAATATAAGTATGGGGTGCCTGGCTGACTCAGTTGGTAGACAACGCAACCCTTGATCTCAGGGTCATGAGTTTGAGTCCCATGTTGGGGGTAGAGATCACTTTAAAAAAAAGAAAGAAAGAAAAAGGAAAAAGAAATGTAAAGACATCAGGAGTATCCTAAATGGAAACTTTGGGGAAAAATTCAAAAATAGAAATTAGAAGGCTTTTTTGCCCTATTCTGGTTTCATTACTTTGTTGTCTGTGTGAGCTGGAAAGCACATATTCTCCCCCTGTGTGAGGAGAAGGGTGTCATTCACTCCAAACCACCCACACGTGCCTTGGACAGGAACTGTTAATGTTAAGACAGATCACATCGAGTTTATTGCAGACGTAGATCAAAACTGAAGGAAAAAGTTTCCTGAAACATAGCCTTGGGTGCCTGATAACAGTGCCTTGGTGCTTGACAGGTGTAAAGATGAGCGATTCACCTTCACCTCTGCCAAAATATATATTCCCTACCAGCCAGAAAGATTAAAATGACTGAAGCCATGAATGGCTCCCCTCCATGAGGAGGGGAGTTGAGTATTAAAAATTTGAGATGTCTTGCAGACTGATGCTCAGTCCTGTGAGGAACACCAGCACATCGGCGTTCTTCCCACAGCCAGCTCTCCAGGAAAGGAAGCCTGGTCTCCATAGGCTGGTGTCAGAGTTTACTGGTTATAAAGGGATAGAGCCGCACTGACTTGCAAAGTGGCCACGACCATGGCAAGCCAACTCATCAAGCCTGATAAACAGTTCTTTGAAATTGGGCCATCTGGGGGATTCCTAGCCAGGTACAAGAATGGGCCTTCACCAACAGGAAAAAGAGGAGCACCAAACAATGAGGGTGCTCCAAATGACCACTCAGACAAGTGGAATTGGGTAGTTGGGAGAGGCCTGTGCCTAAGTTCTCAATCAGAAAAAGGTCAAGGTGGTTATCTTTCTCTAAATTTGGGTAGGATGTACAATCAGTCACAGTAGAGAAGGCAAGCCCTCCTGACCTGATGTTATCTCCTATGATTCTCCTCCTTGCTCACTCTCTACTAGGCATGCAGACCTCCTTGCTGTTCCTCACACGTGCTCCTCACTCAGGGCCCTTGCACTTGCTGTTCTCTCTACCTGGAATGCTCTTCCTCCAGATTTCCTCATGGCTCCCTCTCTCACTCCCTTCAAGTCTTTGCTGAAACTTTACTTTCTCAATGAGACCTGCTGTATTCATTTAACTCTGCTGCCATAACAAATTACCAAAAACAGAGTGATTTAAAACAACACAAATTTATTATCTTACAGTTCTGTTGGTTGGAAGTTTAGTATGCAAGTTGGAAGTTCAGTAAAATCAAGGTGTTGGTGGTCTGCGTTCCCTTGTGAAGGTTCTAGGGGAGGATCCATTTCCTACTTATTTGGGTTGTTGACAGAATGTAAGTCCTTGTGATTGTAGGACTGAAGTCTGTTTCCTTGCTGGCTTTCAGCTGAGGGCCATTCCCCACTTCTAGAGGCTTCCCACATCCTTTAGCATGGCCCCCCGCCTCCATCTTCAAAGCCAGCAATGACACGGTAAGCCCCTTTCCCACTTCAAGGCTTTCGTTTTTCTTCTTTCTTCTCTTCTCTCTCACTGAACCGGGAAAGATTCTCCACTTCTGTTATTTCATGTGATTAGATTGGGCATACCTGGATAATCTAGGATAATCTCACTATATCACACCTACAAAGCTTGTTTGTGCAATGTAAGGTAACCTATTCACAGGATTCCGGGATTAGGGCATGAATATCTTTGGGGGAAGCATTAAACATATTTAAAATCATGACAATTTAGTCAAGTTACCCAGGAGAACAAATAACTTTATTTAAAAACCCAATTCAGGATTATCCACCCTCTCCTATGATCAGAGTTTGCTTGAAACCCAGTGCAATGCAAGGTGTTTGTTATATGTGTCACCGACCATCCTTCCTAAGCTCAAGGCCTCTCGTGAAAATTTCCCCGATCCCAGCAATTGATGACAAGGGCAGCTGTGCTGGGCATGGGACCTTTTCTCATAGTCCCAGCTGATTGGAGTAGGGAAGACACTTTACCCAAAGGGCCACCAGTCCAGTGATTCTTTGATTTGAGCAAACAAGATCTAAAAATAATGGACAAACAATGATATAACCAATATTTTCCGAAGTTTGTTGTTGTGTGCCAGGCTTGTATAGCTCCTTATTGACCTTTACTCTGTGAGCACAGTTTGCTCCAAATGTAAAGCATACATGTGTGTCAATACGCACAATACCTTATGATGAAGACACTCCTACTAAATCCAAAAGATGAACCCAGATAGTCAATCTCCAAAGTCCACAGTCCTATTATCGCCTTCTAACTGGGAAGGAATGATTCCGGAGAAGCCAAATAGATTTTTTAATGAAAAATTCCTTCTTTCTTCCTTTCTTAATGACATGAAGTATGTATGTGTATATTTTTAAAAGTATGTAAGTGCCTTAATATTTTAAATATTATTTTAAATAAAGATATCCTAAATGTCATTCAAATGGTATGAATGACATTAATTCAGTAATCTTGGCATTTGGATTAAAACAGAACTACACTTAAAAAGAAAAGTCACTGTTTTATACAAATGTCATATATTTCTCTGGACTATAAAATTGATAAATGAACACACATCATAATTTCTCTACAGATAGATTCTATTTAAGCTAGGCAGACATAGAATGAAAAGGCTAGTATTTACCCAATTAAAAAAAGTATTTAAGGAAGGGTATATTTAAGGATACCCATTAATTCTTAAATCTGGTTATAAATTTTGATTGAGAAAACCTTTTCATCACGTATCAGTGGGCACATGATATCTACATGACTTACCACTGGTGATACTAGCCTTAATCATTTGGTTAAGGTGGTGTTTGCCAGGTTTCTTCACTGTAAAGTTACTCTTTTTTCTTTCCATACTCTAACTTTGATGTGAATCACTAAGTCTAGTCCTCATGCAAGGGATGGTTTGTTTACTTTGTATTTTGAAAACATTTCAAACTTCTAAGAAAGATACAAAAGCAGTGTGATAAATCCCCACATACACTTCATCTAGATTCCTCACTGATACCTGCCAGGAGTCAGGTGGGCAGAAGGAGGAACGTGGAGCAACAATCACTTTTGCGAAACCCTGAGAACTAATGAGCTAAAACCCAGGAAATAATGATTTGGTGAGAGAGTGCACCAAGCATAAATAGAAATTTAGGGGGGAGACAATACCAGATTTGCCTCCTAAAGGGCCAATCATGATATTCTCTAACCCAAATTCCAAGTTATATACTTGTAGTTTATTCTTAAATCAATTAAATAATTACCTCTCACCACAGCTTCTTCATTCCTGAGCTCTTTATTTTGATTCATTTCTTTGTTGTCTGGGGTTCATCTTTCAGTAGTTCTTTCAAGGACGGTTTTTGGACTTGTTTTCCCTTGAGTCAATGACTTGCAACCTTGGCCACCTATTGTAATGACCTGAGAGTTTCTGAAAAACCAGTGACTATGGGCGATCATCCCAGACCAATTCAATCAGGTTCTCTAAGAGTATGATCCATGCAACAGTATCTTAAAAAATTCTCAATGGTCCTAATGTGCAGACAAGTCAATATCTCCAATCTCAGAGAAATTACACAAACAGGCTCTCTTAGGAGGAAAAAAGTCCAAGGGAAGTTGCAAGCAAGGGTCAAAGAGAACCACTGCTTTATTCTTTCAGATTTGAGAACTTGTCGTCTCTACACTAGAGACTCCTTGGGTAGGCTTTTTTTTTTTTTTAAGATTTTATTTATTTATTTGACAGAGAGAGAGAGATAGGGAGAGCAGGAACACAAGCAGGGGGAGTGGGAGAGGGAGAAGCAGGCTTCCTACCGAGCAGAGAGCCCAATGTGGGGCTCGATCCCAGGACCCCGGGGATCATGACCTGAGCCGAAGGCAGACGCTTAACTGAGTGAGCCACCCAGGCGCCCCTTGGGTGGGCTTTTAAAACCTGTATCACGTTTTTGTTCCCCCAGAATGTGTATAGGAATCACGTCCAAATCTGGTCACATGCAGATTCTGACTCAGTTGATATGGAATGGCAGGAATGGCAACCGAGGTCCTGCATTTCCGAGAAGTTCCCAGGTGATACCATGCTGCTGGTGCATGAACCACATTTCCGAACAGCAAAGGTATAAACCTAACTCCTCTGTGTTCCCTAGAGAATATTGCTGGGGAGGAATCTGAAGCTACCTGAACTTGACCTTTTTTAGCCTTTTGGGGGGGCTTGACTCTTCTTCCTGGATGACCATCTGATTCTCTTTTTAATCTTCGAAATCCAGATTTAGTTAGGTTACCTGTATTAATAAAGTATAAAATGAAGATTCCCACATTGATATTGCATTGGCTTCCGAACTTTTCTTGTTGTCGTTCTAGTCCCCGTGAGGCCCAAATCTACATCAGTTCTAGCTCCTCCATGGGGGCTCCATGTAGGACTGGCGTGGTGAGGCCTGGCTTACACAGTGGCTGAGACTTCCGCTTGCCCTTTCACACATTCATTCCTACAGGAAAATGCCCATCAGCTGAGGTAACTGGAATTAGCTTGTTCCTTGCAACCAAAAGAAATTAAAACAATTAGAAACCATAGATTTCAAAATATACAATATAAGAATAAAGATTGCATAGAATGCTATGCCAAAAAGCAGCATGATGGGGCGCCTGGGTGGCTCAGATGGTTAAGCGTCTGCCTTCGGCTCAGGTCATGATGCCAGGATCCTGGGATCGAGCCCCGCGTCAGGCTCCTGGCTCAGTGAGGAGCCTGCTTCTCCCTCTCCCTCTGCCTCTCCCCTGCTCATGCTCTCTCTCTCTGTATCTCTGTGTCTCAAATGAATAAATAAAAAAAAATCCAAAAAAACAAAAAGCAGCATGAATGCAAAAAAAATTATGTACTTAGAGTAATGGTTAGCAGGAAGGGGGGAAGGGCAGAGAAGTTTTCATAATTTCAGTGTGTGGCTTACAAGTCATTATTTAAACTAGATCGGCTGACAGATAATAAATAAGAGAAAAGGTAAAAAAGTTATAGTGCCAAAAAAAGAAAGGGAAGAGAGACTAAAGATTAAAATGTGGTGCCAAAGGATTCTGGAAGACTTACAAGCAATTAAAAGCTGAAAACTGAGAAATAAGAAAATCTTGAAGAAATAGTAAGGCAAGATTTTAAACCAGGAGGACTATAAAAACTCATAAAACAAAAGTACAACATGGGCTATAAAATAAGCTGAAGGAAGATTAGACCAAGAAAATAAAATTCAAAAGGAAACCAGAAGGTTAAAGTAATTTGTTAAAATTAAAATAAAAAGGAAGTCAGTTATAAAATAATTTTAAACAGATAAAAATTATTCAAAAATAAGAAAAGTTTGAAAGCCTGCAGGGTAATAAGGAAGATAGAAAATAGGATATGAGATACTTGTTTAAAACATGAGAGTAGGATTAAAGGTAAATATAGTTAGATGATTTATATAGATTTAAAATACCATCAGAGGGCGCCTGGGTGGCTCAGTCGTTAAGCGTCTGCCTTCGGCTCAGGTCATGATCCAAGGGTCCTGAGATCGAGCCCGCATCAGGCTCCCTGCTCGGGGGGAAGCCTGCTTCTCCCTCTCCCACTCCCCCTGCTTGTGTTCCTGCTCTCGCTATCTCTCTGTCAAATACATAAATAAAATCTTTAAAAAAATAAATAAAATACCATCAGAGTATTAAAAAAAATTAAGAAGTTTGAAATTTAGAGGAAAAGGAAAGAGAAAAAATGTTTTGAAACCTAACAAGGAATGAGAAGGCTTGGTGCTTATTATCTTTCCCGAGATAATCTGCTAATGAAGTAGTGGTGTCTTTGGGTGGAACCTGAGGGGACAGAGAGCAATGTGACACCTTGGTCATGGAGGCTTCCCCCTTGCTCCCCTCAGCAAGTGCCAAAGGCCAGCCTCACCAGCAGTAACCAGAGAAGACAGATAGGAGGTATTAATACAGCAAACTCACAGCTGGATGGCACCAACCTGACCCAGGAGAAACTCCCTAGCCTGCCAGCTACATTCCCTCCTGGATTATCTCCTCCAAATTTAGCCCACGTTCAGAGTCAGGGGAAACTACTTTCTCTAGATTAATAACCTACAAAGCATCAGGTGTCAGCAGTTGTCTTATGTCTCTAGACAATTTTTTAGGAACCATGGTACAGCCCCCCAATAAAAAAGGCATTTATTTAATACGTGTTTATGGGGCATCTTCCCTGTCCCTAGCGGTGTGCTGGGCTCCAGGAATACCTTCATGAGGTAGTAACACAGCTCCCTTAACAGAGATCTAGATTTACAGCATGAACAGAATAGAGGAGTTTTAAAAGATAGTTTTGTTTTGTTTTTTAAAATTTATTTATTTATTTTAGAGAGAGAGAGAGCACGTGCAAGTGAGCAGGGGGAGGTGCAAAGGGAGAGAGAATCCTGAAGCGGACTCCTCCCTGAGCGTGGAGCCCAACAGAGGCTCCATCCCAGGACCCTGAGATCAGCACCTGAGCTGAAATCAAGAGTTGGCTGCTTAACCAACTGAGCCCCGCAGACGCCCCTAGGTGGTTTTACTGCACTATGGATGACACAAAGGAAAGGGTCAGCTCTGAGCAGGAGGGCCACCTCTCCTTTTGCTGTGGTAGGAAGGGGAGCGAGGGTGTGGGAGGAAGAAGGCAGGAAGAGTTGAGGGTTTGGGGGTATTATGTGCAATGGGCTGACTTCTCTTGATGAAGCAGGAGTTTTTCTGAGAGTGAGGAGTCTGGAGGCAAGCAGAGGTCTTGAGGTAAGTGGGAGAGAGAGGTCTGGAAGGGTCATAAAAGAAACTGGAGAAGGAGCTCAGAACAAGTAAACAGTCTGACACACAGCAGCGAGGGCCAAGCGCCGAGCGGAGGCTGGAGGTGGTGCCAGCCTGAGTGGCAGGGTTTGGGCCACCAGGTGTGGGAGACACACACAATTAATTACAATACAATGTGGAAAGTCCCAGTGTGACAGGGTAATTTACTGAGACATTAATCTGTGTCTGCTCTCCTTGTAGTTTCCCCTCCACCTGTTTTCAAGAATGCCTTCAGGGCTATCTGCATCAGGGAAGTTTGGGGTTAAATGCTTGAAGAAAACCTCCCACCAGGCCTCTTGTAAAGCAGAGGTCTTGAAGTGACCTTCTCCGGGCTAAGACTTTTACAGGTATGCTTCGTTTGTAATGAATAGTGTTTTGAAGTTGTTAAAAATGGTTGACAACATTTGAAAGTAGATTTTACCTTAAAATGCAGATTTTAGCCTCTCCTGGAAAAACTGGATGGCCTGGCGATCCTGGGCTGCATTTTCATCTGGCTACAATTAGTTGGAGCCGAGTGATGTCTGCCTCTTGTAAGGGTTTACAACCCCCCGTTTCCTGTGGTCCCTATAGTTCCCTATGGTCTTCCACTTAACCAACACCACTCATGTAGGTTAACTGCCTGTCCCTAGAACCCCCTCTCAGGTTGGAGGTTATGTTAGGAGGAGGAAGAAGTAGAAGCAGAAGCAATAAGGCCTGTGGGTTCCCAGGTCTGCAGTTCCTTGGTGTGGCAAAGACACAGAGGAGAATGGGGACCCAGTGCCCCAAAGGTCTGGATCATCCAGCCTTGGCAGACTCTTACCAAGCAGCAGGCTTGGACACTGACAGTTATCTAGGACAATCTGAGAATAAAGGGGTTCTTCCTCCATAATCGTGGTACCCCAGGTCCTCGTGAAATCCTAAAGCCTAGGAGTAGGAGACCTCACAGTGACAGTTTTCCACCAGCCTTTGGGGAGGTGGCTTGAAGTTAAAATTAATGACAGAAAACAAGAACACATATCAGTTCTTGCACATACACGTTTGTAGAATAAGATTTTAAATACCCAAATGGAGATTTAAGGAAAGGGCTAAGAGAACACAAAGCAAAGGAGTGGGTGAGGTTAAGTTTTGACTAAGATCGTCTTGGAAGTTTTCTCAGAGCAGATTTAATTTGAACTGAGTTTTGAAGCATGAGTAGGAGGCCTCCAGATAAAGGCTATTCTACTCAAACACTGGAGAGCACAAAGCATATTCAGGGACCTGTGGTAGTTCAGGGCAGCTAGGGCATTGGCTGCCCATTCCTAGTTGGGGGAAATAGGAGATGAGATAGAAGTGGGTGAAACGGAAAGGGAAGGTTTTTTTTTTTAAGATTTTGTTTATTTGACAGAGAGACAGAGACACTGACAGTGGGAACACAAGCAGGGGGAGTCGCAGAAGCCGGCTTCCCCCTGAGCAAGGAGCCCAATGCAGGGCTCAATCCCAGGACCCCGGGATCACGACCTGAGCTGAAGGCAGATGCCTAACGACTGAGCCACCCAGGCCCCCCTGAAAAGGGAAGGTTTAAGCCTTCATGCCTGTTTCCTGTCATGGGGAGTCCCTGGCGACTCTTTAGTACACGATTGTGCTGGCAGTGTGGCAGGCGCTTGGGGAAAGGAAGACTGGACAAAGGCCACTCAGCAGATTCTTGCAATAATGCAGGTGAGAGATGATAATGCTTGAAACTAGGACAATGATTGTGGGAATGGAGAGAACGGTTTGGATTTCAACAGCCATTTATTGAGTGCTTACTGTGTGCCAGGTATTGTGCTTGGTACTGAGCATACCCTGATAATGATGATGCTGGCTCTTGCCTCGAAGAAGCTCATTCACTAGGGGACAAAGGTTACCACACCTGGCAGAGCCAGTGAAGAGCTGAAGCGTCTGGGAGCTTCAAGCCCTGGTCACATATGTTGTGTATTCCATCATGGGTGGAATTTGGAGGGTCTCACTCAGTTCTACACGGGGTCAGGAGCCATCTGAGAGCTGACATACAACCTGTTTTGAAACTTGCTCCTTCTACAGGGCTATTGTAGCTTGTTCTCTTTAACTCAAGGGTTGGAGAAATAATCAGAATATTTTTTAATATCAAAGGAGGTATTTAAGTAAATAATGTTTTTAACGTAGTAAGTTGCAATCATTTAGAATAAGATGAAATTGATATTAACTCTGTTAGGGGGACTCAATTAATGCTTTAATATCATATAATTTTATTGTGACAATAAAATTCAATCAAACCACTCTAAATCTTTTCCCATTTGCAAGTATGGGATGCTAACTGCCTTTGACTTCTTACCACTTGCTGACGTCTCCATGTCATGCAGTACCTGGAATATAGCAGGTGCTTAGTAAGTGTTGAGGAAATGGATTCATAATATGGAAAGGACACTTTGAGAGGGACTGTGCTGTGACCTTTGGTGAGATGATCAAACTAAAGTGCTTGCCAGAGATGTTCATTCATTCATCCAGCTAATATTTATTGAGAATTGATACACGTTTCTTTATAAAAGACAAATATTTACTTATTTCCAGCCAGGTACCATTCTTGGCATTGGACAAACAGCAATGAGCAAAGTCCCTCTTCATCCTGGTGAGTCAGACAAGCAGTAAGCAAATTATGTGTGTGTGTGTGTGTGTGTGTACATATACACACACACTATGTCAGGGGTGATATGTGCTGTGAAAAAAAAATAGAGTCAAAATAAAGAATGATGGGAGGAACTAGTATTTTATATAAGGTCTTTGGGCTGCTCAGTGAGGGCCTCTCTCAAAAAGTGGCATTTGAGCAGACATCTATAAAAACGTGGGAATTGGGGGGGTTTGGAATCAGCTATCCAAACATCTAGGGCTGAGTGTTGCAGGCAGATTGATGAGCAAGTACAAATATTCTGGGTAAGGATCAAGCTTGCCCTCTTGGAAGACCAGACAAGTGTGGATCCAGGGGGTGAGGGAAGGGGAAAAGGGATAGGAGGGGAGGGTGTGCGCGTTGATGGGACTAGAGATTTATTACTTTCACCTGGCATTTTTCGTTAGGTGCCAAGTTAAAAAAAAAAAAAAATCCAGTGCAGAGGGATACTGATCACGAGTTTTGAGCACCATAATGGGTGATGAATTTGTCAATATGGATCACTGCCGAATCCCCGATGCCTGGCACATAGTAAGAGCTCAGTATAAATTTGTTGAGTGCATGTTTGAAGTCTATCTTTGCTTTTTCAACTTTCAGGATATTATTAACTATGCCGTCTCGGACATTATGCATACCTATCATTAAAAGGCCAGCAACAAACAATGAATTCATCTTGTGCTTTGTGAACGTCTCTTAGCTTACAGCAGTCTGTCTCCAGGGTGGCACTGACTGTGCCCTTTACACTGGACAGTACACAACCTTTCTATGATGTCTTTGCAAATACTGGCACCTGACCTGTCCAAATATTACTGGCAACGCGGAGATCGCTTTCCATCACAAGACCAAAACCATATTTGCAGGAGGCAGTGGTGCTTCCCTACTTTTGTTACACTGCTGGGTATTCTCGGTTATCTAAAGGGCATCCTGAAGTCCAAATTCCTCCACGCTACTCATTTTAGATTATTTATAAACATGCATGTTTCTAGAAGTTTTACAAAATCAACGCGAACACTTCGAAAAGTGGAAGTGTGCGATTTAATCACTTCTTGTAGAATATAACTTAAAAAGCCATCCTCAGCCCCCGACTACATTAATTTCCTTCACTTCACCGCACCATGCACTTTACCGCACCACTGGTACCACAAAATCACTTTTTTTACTGTACACCCTGCACGGAAAGTCCCGATGTATTTTATCACAATTAACTAAATCCCCCAGTGCTTAATCAGTGGGAATTCAACTTGCAAAACAGACCAACGAAAGATGCAATGCCTCCACCAGCCTGGTTTGCCCAGATATCTGGTCTAGCACTCTCCTCAGTCCCACCGACCGCCCGGGGTTTCTCCAGCAAGACGTGGCCCGGGGAACCAGGGCAGGACGCGGTCTGGCCCTAGTCCCGGCGTGGCCGGGTGTGTCCGCCACCTTCCTTCCCCCCAACCCCCGCCCCCGCGCCTGGCACTTCACTTCCCCCGGCCGCGGCCAGCCCAGGCTTCAAGTCCCCGCCTCAAGGCCCTCCCCGGGAGGCTGTCGACCTTCCTCTAACCCGCGCCCAGGAGAGCAGCTCGGAAACTGCTGTGTCAGAATGGTTCGAGGAGCCCGGAGTCCGAGCCAGCTTTAATTTGGGAGGAATGACTACCTAGAGCCGGCCCGCTAGGACTCAGCAGGGAAGACTGTGTCGCAGCTGTTGGGAGGGCGCGTCCTCAACCCCACCCGGCCGCCCCGCCCTCGGCCCTGCAATCCTTCACCGGCCCCGCCGGCCTCCAGCTCCGGGGGCGTCCGCCTCTGCGGGACGGTGGGCGGCGGGCGTGGGGGCTAGTGCGCACGCGCGGAAAGCAGCGAGCGGGCGTCGCCCCGCCCCCTCTCACGTGCCGCGCAGCGTGCGCCCGGCCATGTGCGGGCGCACGTGACAGCGCCGCGTCCGGCTCCGGCTCCCTCACCCCGCGCGGCTGTACTTTGAACCCCGGCGTGGGAGGGGGAAGGGAGGGTAGGGAGGGAAGCCGGCCGGGAGGGGACCGGAGGGGGAGGCCGGCCTCCGGGAGAATGATATCATCCGCAGATTTATCGCTAGGCAACCTAAGAATGCTTCTCTCTTTCCAATGCTAGAGCTCCTTGAGGATCTCAAGGCTGATGACATTATTCCCCCCTGCTTTAATGCTCCACCAAGCAGCGCTCGTGTGGCGAACTAAGGAGCTGGAGTCGGTTTAGCAGTTTTTAAATGAGTACGTTTCAAACACAGAGCTCAGAAATAGATCCATCATCGTACCCACTTGAGTCTGCAGAGCTCTCCAGGGGTGCGGGCATATAGTCAGGTTTCTTCACCTGTTCGGTCACATGAGGATCAGCCAGCTAGCTACAGTACAGCTATGCAGATGAGCCTTGTTCAGCATAATACATACTCGAAAACCAAGCCCTGCTTAAGGTATCATAGAGAAGCCGGTGTCTTTAAAATGTGGTGTTACAGGACATTTTCTGACTACCCTAAGTAACTGAGGTCTACAGGAATTGGATGCAGGTTTGAAGTTCCATTGTGAAAGCTAATTTTCTAAACACGATGCTGAACCTGCAAAGCCGCATATGGAAGCAAAGTTTATTACAGGGCTATGCGGTGGATACTCAATACTTAAGTTGTGAAACATTTGATATTCTAGGTATACACATGTGCACACCAATATGTAAAAGACTTCAAATTGAAACTGTAGCTAAAGTTTACAGCACCCTAAAAATATCCCATGTAAAAACTGTAGCAAATCGCCCTCTTTCCTACTTCCTCAATTCTAAATGTTCCTTCTGTCCAGATGGATAGTTTGCTTTGATCGCTTCTTTCATGGAGCGTCTTTAGAGTTCAACAAGAGCCACATAGGTAGGAGGGGTAGAGGCAGAGGTGGAGAGCTCACCAGATCATGTGGGGACTTCCAAACAAAAGAGGGCACATTTCTGGGTGTCTCCAAATTGAGTAAACAGCAGAATCGTACCGTTCTTTGTAGGGGACCTTGAATATTGTGTCTCCAGAATTTCTATATCTTCAATTATTGCATGCTCTATGCCATGTTTTAGAAAGCAAACCATTACCCGACCATCTTTCCTTTCTCCACCAACAACACATACTCTGCCTCTTAGGATCTCACAGGGATGAGCTCAACTCATGTCATGAGCAAAGGTCAGACTGTCCCCTCCTCATTGTTAGTGTTATGGGGTAATAACATAAAGAGCAGTGGACTCAGAACTAAAAAATCTGGTTCCAGTCCCGATTCTGCTGCTTACTCAGCTACGTGACCTTGGACTAGTTGCTTGCTTCAGCTTCCTCCTGGAGGTTTTAATAAATAGACCTTAGGATTCCTTGTTTCCCTCTAGAACTGCTCTCTCTCTCATTTCCCCTTCAGGTACTAAGTGAAGAACATGGATCATCATGCCCTTTCTTGAAGGGAAAGAAATCACCCTTAGTTTCTTCTGTAAGACAGATAGATGGTTGAGGTGAGATCAAACTCCTTGTGAGGTTCTAGCCCCTCTCCCCACCTTCTGCATTAGAAATTATCATGCAGTAGGAAACACCATGACCCCTCAGTCCCAGCTCATGGTTCAGGTTCCCAGGAGGAGATGATGGTGAGAGCCATCATACAGCTGTCAAGTTCTAAAGAGACTGAGAAATCAGGAAATCAGTGCTCAGACATTAGTCAAATATAGCCAATTAAACTCCTGGTGCTCAGCACAGGACCAGAGTATATCAGAACCTTCTCCTTGGAGATGGCCCCATGGACTCCTTCCCTTGTTCATTCTGTGAAACCCAGCTACAACTCTAGGCCTCTGACCCCGGCAGATGAAGGTAGCACCCCTCACCCCCTAGTATTGTATTCACCTTTGTATAGCCCTTAGTATGTTGCATTGTAATTTATTTTGGTGTGGGTGTCACCCCCACTAGACTTTGAGATCTTCAGAGATGATTAATCTTTGGTTATCCAGCACCATCACAGCAAAACCCATACCCGTATCCCCATATCCACTGTTTGTTGACTTTATAGGCTCACAGAGAAAAGGCGTGTGTTACAATCAGTAGGGAGTCTGAAACCTCTTACCGGAAGCTTTCTGATGGGTGTGTCTAAATTCAGAGGCAGCATCTGGGCCTACATACCTCCCTCCCAGTTCTCCAGAATGGTTTGGCTGGACCTGCCACCCAATATTTCCAAAATTCAGAAGTGGAAGAAATTATACACCAGAAGCAGGGCCAGGGTCATCCATGAATCAAAATGCTGAATCAGTTTTCACTTAATGGCCCTTGGTCACCTATTCCTATCAATTTGGGAGAAAGAAATGTTGATCAAATAAAATAATTTGTTTCGGTTGTGGAAATGTCTGTATTTTGTGGTTAGTTGTGGAATAAAGCCATTAGAAAGCTGCTTTTTTATGTAATGAGATGATCAAAAAATATATAAACTATCTGAGGGCTTTTGCGTAAGTGTTCTGATAGGGAGCATTGCTGAGAATGTGCAAAGTAAAAGAAATGAAGAAAAAAAAGGTTGTGGGAGAAACATGTTACTGATTCTATGAGCTCACACAATTTAGCAAAGTGCCCCTCAGGTACTTCTGTTAGAGCCTATTTATTCTAATTTTAGACACATTTCAAATGGGTGTGGTTTTGGTTAAATGGTTTCCCAGGCCACAGTAAGTCAGAGATAGCAAATTAGATAAGAGTTGGAGGCAGGCACTCTGACACATCAAGAAGTGACATCCGGCAGCCTGATCAAGAGTAAAAATACTGAAAAACCTGTAAAAAGCAGATATAAGAACTCAAAAATAATTTAGCACGGATGCCAGATGAAATGCATAGTGCAAAAGTGATGTTTATCGTGTTGACCCTGATTTATTGAGAATAGATAACTACGGAGAGGGTATTTATTTCTAGGACAAGTGTAAGACACTTTAGAGGACACGTGTAATATTTTGGTAAGCTTTCCACTAAAAGAATGTAAGGAAAAAAAGAAAAGATAAACAATATTGGCACTTGAACATAGAAGCTTCAGTTTTCTGAATCATTGTTTCATGGGGCACATATCATTCCCTGAGGCCAGATAACTTGGGCATCACTGAATTCAGAATTTTAAAATATCAACTTTTACATTTGTTTGGAGTTTCCAATACAGAATCACTGAACTAGTGCAAGCAACCCAATTATAAGACAAATGTCCAACTCCTTTCTAGGAGCCTATTTTTAAAGTACACGCTGAACATGTTTTTCAGTATAAATCTCATCCTGTCACAGGAAATGTGTGATAATTTTGTGTGTAAATCTTCTAGTAAATTCTATGAAAAACTAGGACTTCCACTGGACTTTAGCCTACACTGTATATCCATTTTGAGCTGATGTAAAGCAACACAGAACAATGGGTATTGATCTGAGATTAAGAATTTTTGTTTAATGAAAAACATCAGATTGCCATCTGAAGTAAAAGACTATTATCACAATAGTACAGCCAGCTTTCGGCATTATAATGGTCTTGATGGGTTCATGAGGGCTCTGTTCATTTCTATCTAAAGGCCTTAGTATGTTTGCCCAGCCTTGTCTTCTAAGGATCTCAGAACTGGCAATCATCTTCCATGGAGAGCTTCAAAATTGACCTGTGACATATTCAGAAATAGGCTGAGGCTTCTTTTACCTACTTTTGAACAAATCTCAGATGATGAGCAATAACCAGACTTATGGCCTGCATGGCCAATAACAGAGAACTAAATGAAAAATAGTTTTCACCATGATAGGAACTAAAACTCCAGTCATACTTTAAATAGCTATTAAAAATGTAGTTTCTAGTGCCTTAGCTCTTTGTGCAGAAAAGGCCACTTATCAACTCAATATAACGTTTGCTGAGAAATATATGTATGCAAAATCAAGTGGCATAATACTACGCGTATACTATATGTATAAAAGCAGCACTAATCCACGATTCATATTTGTCTTAAGTTGAAAAATCACATATATTACAACACATTTTGGTTAAAATTTCACCGCTGCAGGTATAGAACCATCCTTAGTGAATCATTACTGGAGTCATTACTCCAGTGTTTTAATTCATGACATAATCAATTACCAAAATAACAATTTTCAGATGCCACATAGAAAATATTATTTTGCAGTTCTGTTTTCACTAACTTTATCTTATTACTATGTAAGTATATAGGCATTTGGACTAAATAACTGACCTGTAAAATCTGGCCCAACCCTAAGGTTTTTTACTTTATTATACCATATTATACAAATGCTAAAACATTTATGGTTCTCTGATTTACTTTGAATCTTTTTTGGTTGTGAAACTAATATTATTACAATATGGCATTAAAATGTAGCTCAAAATATTTAAGATACTACTTTTTCCCATTATTCTGATTTAGACAATATTTTTCTAAGTTCAGTACATTACAATGCTCAAAAATCCTACATAGTTTTCTAATGGTAACTTTTATTTCCTTTGTTCTTGTACTTTATTTATGACGTTTCACGAATGCTGCCCAATCAAATTCAGTTTATGTGGTTGAAGATGCTGCAGTGGGAGGTAGTTTACTGACTGGGGGAGGCAGTAGATCTGGCCTTTTGTGCTGGCTCGGGGTAGCTGTTTATCTGATGTTAGGAGGATATATGATATCTCTGGGCTTCATATTATAAAATGCAGGGGGCTGGACAAACTGATCTCCAAGGTTCCTTTGGCTCCACATTCTAGGACTTGTAGTTTGGTTGTGGTAAGTCAGCAGAGGGAGCACTTTTTCTACATCTCATAAATTTTGACTATTATTTCAACACCTTTCAAAAATCAAGCGGTTTGTGAAGAACGTTATTGAAACTAAAAATTGACAATCCTTCACATATCGGATCACAAATTTGGTTATGAATCTGAGAAAAATCTACAACTAATTATTTCTTTTCCTTGAATTCCATGATTAAGTCCCACAAGAGAATTCTTTTTATAAAGGTTAAGGAGCTAAAAATATAAGGAGAAGTTAAGCACCCCTAAGTGGCAGTGTATTTATACTGGACCCAGTGAAGGAGAAATGCCAGACCATACAAAAGTCTATCTGGAGTCAAGATGAGAAGTGAAAAATTCATCAGTCAAAAACATTAGTAAATTTGGTCTAACATAAACAGACCACGCAAGTGATTGGTAGGGTTTTCTTTTGCATTTTTCATTGAGATACACTGGAAACAAGTAGGTAGACACGGCCAGAGCTTGGAGGCTTGTAAGAAACTGGAAACGTGTGATATCAAGCCAATGACAAAGTACATCTGAGAACGTTAATAACTTTCATCCCTAAGTTCATAGATACCTTAAAACTAATTGAGCATTATGTCTTTTTAATTAGTAGACAATCTCATATCGTATATTAAAGTTTTTATTCCTTAGTAAGAATTTTAAAATCACAAAATAGTGTGGCAATATTTAGGTAATAGAATTTATGGAGGGCTGAAAATACTAGAATATAAAGATAATGTCTCATTTATCTTCACATACTAAAGTTTTCTAAACCAGCTGGTTTCTTGCAGATGGTATTTATTTATTTTTTTTTAATAATTTAAGACAGCATAAGCTTGTACCAAGCATAAGCATTGTAACAAAAGTGCAACTTTTCAGCAAATCCTCCCCAAAAGATATTTTAACTCAAAATATCATTAGCACATAGTCTCTCCCTACAAAAATAGCATGTCAGACATCATTAATCGGATGTATTAACAACTATGTACATAAGAGCCACCTTGTAGGCTACGATTTAACGTTGTTTAAACACAGCGTTTGAGGCAAACAAAGCAACAGCAGCGGCAAATGCACCAAACTGACTAAAAGACCCAGATATTTTCTTCGCTTATAGTCAGACTGTTGTGTCTCACCCCTTACATAACATTCAAGTGAGATTTCTCACAGTGCTACCTTGGCAACAAACTAAAAATATCTAGACAAGGTCTTGGTTTAAGCCTTATTAAAAAAGCTTTCTTTGTGATTATCTGGTATCTGGTTTGGTCTCCAGAAAATACATAGACTTGGAGATAGGAAGGCCTCACAGGGCTTCATTCCACATCTTTACAGCTTTTCCAATCAAAACTGACCAGTTTAATGCTTTCCTCCCCTTTTGTTATTTAACAGAATATAGGATAAATCATTTTGGATTTGTTTTCTTTGTTTTTAAGTTCAGTGCACATTCCTTTTTTACAGCAAGGTTATAAAAATTTAGGAATATGGTGAATTAAATAATGACAAGGTGGGAATAGATGTACTATATATATATATATAGTACTATATATATGAATGAAATTAAGACACGTCAATTGATTCACGGTCAATTTCTCCATAAAGTGCTAGTAAGTGTACCAAGAATGATTCTGGCCTTCCTCATCCATCTCCTTCCCTGACTCAGTTCTGACAACGGCCCAACTCCCCAACTCCGAGTCTCTTTAAACAAGAGCAAGTTACTAAGGGATACCATTCAAACCACTTCAGAATAGGTTGCAACGTAAGTGACTGCATTTTCACTTCTTCCTCTTTGAAAAATATATGCCTTTAAAAAAAGCTGAACATTATAAAATACTGAAGAGTAAATTCAATTCTAAAAGATCCTCTTTCTGGTTGTGGAAAGCCTCCTGAAGCCGGTGGGACAGCTCTGCGACAGGCAGATAGTAACTACCTGCTGGCTGTTGGAGGTCAACTCCTCCGCCACCTTTCCCCTACCTTGGTTCAATCAGCGCACCCACAGAGCAGACCCTTCTTCCTCCAGAATTAGGTTCTGTATTTTAAAAGATAATGGAACATGGCCTAAAGGAAGGCAAAACTTATTTGGGCGAATTCTTTAAAGAAGAAAGTATCAATATCGCAGAGGTTCTTTTAGAGCTGGTGGGGGAAGAAAGGGACGTTAGTGTGCGGAGGGTGGGGTGGTGAAGGATGAGCAAAACAGGAACTCCAAATGTACACGAAACACCTGTGTTGTTTTAAAAGCCTGTCGTGCATCTATTACACTTCCTCCCTTAAAAACGTTAAGGGTGTTTTAACTTATTAATATTATTATTCCGCGTGAACCCTCGTCCTGTCTAAGAAAGGGGGCGAAGATTCAGTGGGTTTCCTTTCCTGGCTGCGAGGGATCTTCCTGAGCAGTGCTCTCCGGGTTCCCGGGCTCGCGGGCGCCGGCGAAGGACAGGTGGGTGCGGCCGTGCGGGTGCGGGGGGTGCAGCGCCCCAGGGGGCGCCACCTCGTGCGGCAAGAGGGTCGCGGCGGCGGCGCTGGCCTTCTCGGGAGGGGGCGACAACACCGAGGACAGGCAGGGGAAGGCAGCGGCGGCGGCGGCGGCGGCGGCGGCTGCAGCGGCAGCCGCCGGCGCGGGGATGCCGGGGTACAGCAGTGGGAACGGGGCGGCGGCGGCCGCCGCCGGGTACAGGTACTTCTCCAGGCCGCTCTTGTCCAGGAAGGGCTGCACGTAGGCGGCGGCCGCCGAAGGCGAGAGGAAGTAGAAGGGCAGGCAGAAAGGGGCCGCGGCGGCCGCGGCGGCGGCGGGCTGCGCGAAGGGCGCGCCCCCGCCTCCGCCGAACGCCACCAGCGAGCTGAGCAGGGCCGCGTCGGGTCTGAGCAGCGCTGCCGCGGCGGCCGGGTCCGGCCCCAGGAGCGCGGCCGCCGCCGCCGCCGCGCCGCCCCCC